>NC_133618.1:642642360-642663321 GCF_048593235.1 Sminthopsis crassicaudata | reverse complement strand
TTTCTTTTGATTGCACTGTGGCTGACTCCTTCTCAGGCAATGGGGTCTCCTGTTTGGAAGCACTCATGGTCAAAGGTCTCACAAATTTTTCTTCACTGTAGCCTTTTTCCAGAATGCTAATGTTCTCCTCCAGGGACTTTTCTTTCTCGATGCATATAGAATATTGGGCGGGTTCTTTTTCTGGCGGAGAGGGGTTAGAGAAGTTCAGGGGTCTCATCAAAGTGCCACAGGGTAATATATTTAGTGCCAAGGCGCCCACAATGAGCAGACATCCATCTAATCCGTATAGTTCGAGCAGTTCGAGCTGAAGTGCAGCATATATAAAAAGCCCAACACTGGATCCTGGAAAGGAAAAAAAAGCACCACTCAGTCTTTATCATAATGATTCATGCTAAGAGAGAAGCTCAAGGTTAAGCTTTGGTTTCTCGGGTCACATTTTCAAGCTTGGTACCATTTTATAGGAAATTCTCAATGCAGAGATTTTTTTTTTTTTTTGAAGTCAGGAAGATTTATTTGTTTCACTTTTTTTTTAAATTATATATATATATATTTTTTTATAATATTATCCCTTGTATTCATTTTTCCAAATTATCGCAGAGATTTTTTAATAGGAAGAAATGTACATTCATGCATTCATTCAATAAGTAATCATCAAATAACCCCAGTAGGCTGGGGATGAAAAGGCAAAAAAAGAAATAATTCCCTCCCTCACGTAACATACATTCTATTAGGTAATGACTATTAGCATTAGCAAGTAGATAAGTAAGTAAAATTTAAATTCCTTTTTCCGCTTCTGATCTCTCATCTCACTAAGATTCCTCAACATCCACTATAATGAAATTGAATCTTGTTTTTGTCCCTCTGACCACTCCCCTTCCTCATCCGGTTACTTTAGTAAGTTTAGTAAGTATGTAATTAAGGTATAAAGAAGTGTGTAACAAGGTGACTTTAGTAAGTATGTAAGAAGTATGTAATAAGGTGATAAGGAAGGATGTAATAAGGGAATAAGATGAGTTTAGGAAGTATGTAAAAAGTATATAATAAGGTAACAATAATAAGAAGCAAGAATATAAAGGGAAACAGAGAAATCACTTGCAAATACGTCTCATAAATTAATTGAAGCCACATCCTGAGACTACGTGCTAAATAAGGAGATATTTCACTGTGCCTCATTATAGGTGATTAATGGATTGTTCTCTGCTTGTTTCCAATGTAATTTTTTCTGGAGAGCATCCAAAGAGCCCTGCGTGTTCACTTTGATCTAAAGGGGGCTTCCCTTCCTTTACTCCCTGATCTGAGATCTCAAAGTGATGGGCACTGTAACTCTACTGAGAGAAGAAAATATGGCGGGCAAGGGAACCTTGTGCCCTCTCCTGGGAGGACACTCCTCATTGTTGGGTCAACATCAATCCACAATACTCTAATGAGCAGGTGCTCTCAAACCATAAATACACAGTATGGTCCAGAATATCAGAGTTTAAAGGGAGTTTGGAGATTCCATCTCCTCACTCGGTGGAGGAGAAAATTGAGGCTCTGAGAAGGAAGTCATTTGCCCACAGTGATATAACCATTTGGCGGCAGTCCTAGAACTCCAAACCAGGGCTTTTAATACCCAAGTCCAATTAAGTCACGCTAGCCTTAATCCTTTTAGGTCTCACTTGAATAGGAAAAATAATGTTTTAAATATTTGAATTGCACTGAAAAATACCCTCATGGAACAAGAAGGAGAAAATAATCTACTCTTATGAAAACATGTTTTTTGTTTTTACAAAAACAATCATCCATTAAAGTAGTTTACACCAAAAGAGACAAAAGTACAAAGTGATAGAAGAGGCCTTTGATATCTGGAGCATATTCTTCACCAAGAATTCTCCATCTATCTGTCAGTCCCAGATGCCCAGGACTAGACCAAGTGGATGGTGAGCAGGCGGTGTGTGCATAAAGATATGCCCCTTTGGAATTCTAGATCGCCCTTTTTAAGTCGTGCTTACTTGAGTCATATACTAAAAGAAAACAAAGAGCTAAAAAAGAAATGGGGATCAGTAGGATGTTAGCTTTTTGAGGGCAGGAACTGACAAGGTGCAATGGGGAGAGAGTTTTTGGGTAGAAGCCAGCCATCATATGAAGACATCCAATGATTAGAAACCCCCCTATAACTTTTCAATGAAGCCCAACAGAACACTTCATTCCTTACATCAATCCTAATTTTCTGCTCATTATTCTTAATTCTCTCCTTTGGGGCCACATATAACAGTCTTTCCAATTCCTGCAGTCAGCCATCATGGCATCCTAAGTTTTCACTTTGAGAGGCTAAATACATTTCTTCAACTGATTCTGTGGCATGAACTCAAGACCCTCCACTTTTCTGGTTGCCCTCTCCCCCCAGCTTATCAATGCCCTCTCTACAAAATCGTGCCCAGAACAGAACATTCCCAATATGCTTTGACCTGGGCATAATTGAGACATGATCATATCTTCTTAAGGAAACAAATCCAACAACACATGGAAATATTCCAAAAGCCCACCGGACCTTCTGTACTTTTAATAGTCCATTAGCAGTTTTCCCATTTAATGCATATAACCATTCTACTGTAACTCTCTGATCTTGGTACCTTGAACCATTTGTTATTTTTTTTTTTTTCCTGAGGCTGGGGTTAAGTGACTTGCCCAGGGTCACACAGCTAGAAAGTGTTAAATGTCTGAGACCAGATTTGAATTCAGATCCTCCTGAATTCAAGGCTGGTGCTCTATCCACTGCACCACCTGGCTGCCCCCTGGTACCTGAACCATTAGGCATCCCAGAGGACTCTGGAGATTTAGGTTTCCAACCTCATGTGGAGAAAAACAATCATCATTCCTAGAATTTACCAGATGTGTTTATCTGCCAAATTATATACAATCTATACAAAGTTGCAAGGCTGGGGAGATGAAAAAAATTAAAAATATATCTACTAAGCACTTCTACCCTCTCTAGACATCATCCAAAAATATAGGGAAATGGGTCTGCCAGCTGGCATAGAGGAGGTGCCAGACTGGCAGCCCACATGCTCTAAGAACATCTCCACGATGTCCAGAGCTCTAGAGCAGGAGTTCTTAACCTGGGGCCCACGAATTTGTTTTTTTTTAATACTACTTTGATATCTTTGTTTCAGTTTAATTAGTTGACTTTGTAATCCTATCAATTTTACTTTTTGCATTAAAATATCATTCTGTGGCTAGAGCACCTACCTTAAAATCAGAAGGATCTTAGTTCAAATCTGGCCTGAGATATTACTAACTGTGATCCTGGACAAGTCACTTAAGCCCAAATGCTTCCCTAAATCCCCCCAAACAACAACAACAAAAAAAACAAAATAAGATAAAATATTGCTTTGAAAAGGAGTCCATAAGCATCACCAGATGACCAGTATGTTAAAAACAAAACAAACAAACAAAAAAACCATAGAGCAACTCTCA
Organism: Sminthopsis crassicaudata; assembly: GCF_048593235.1. NCBI lineage: Eukaryota > Metazoa > Chordata > Mammalia > Dasyuromorphia > Dasyuridae > Sminthopsis > Sminthopsis crassicaudata. Next base: position 642,659,865 of record NC_133618.1, on the reverse strand, counting down.
ATCACAGAGTAAATCTTAATCTCAATAGCAAATCTCTTATCTATCCTGAGAATATTAGGGGGATTCCCTGTGGGGACTTTATAAGAGGTCATGGACAGAAGTACACTGGAGAAGGAGTCTATGCCCTAGGGAAGGAGAGTAATTCAGATCAGATTCATTCATTCACTCAATTGACATCCCAAAAGCTCGCATTCTAAAAAGACAGGCCTTTTGCAAGATTGTGGGAATACAAAACCAAAGGTAAATTCATCCCTGCCTTCAAGAAACATACATTTTCCTGGAGATGACAGTATCAATAACAACAACGCTAGCATTTAGTATGTATGTAAGACTTGAAAAACAATGCATGATAAAGCATTTTGCTGACTATCATGGGGGAAAAAAGTTGGTCTTTGGATTCTAGTGTCCAAAAGGCCTTACATCCTAAGAGAAATAATCATAGCTAACAGATACATGACATATGATGTCCATTATCTCATTTAATGCAATAATTGTCCCCATTTTATAGTTAAAGAGAAGGGACACTAAGTGGTGACAGTGCTTGCCCAGGGTGACACGATAGCTAAGTGTTAGGAGCTTGTACTCAGCTTTTACTTTTTGTAGTCAGCTTTTATTTTTTATTTTATCTAAGGCCATCTTTCCATCCCCTCTCCATGCTGCCTCTTTTCCATTAAATTTGCTACAAGACTTCCAAGACTTTCTAAACTGAGAGCAGTGAGATGTGGCTCTATTGTCTTACAATTTCACAGATATTCACTGCCAAAGAACAGTGAAGAGATGCACTATAAGTATAATCAGCCTACAGGATGTTGAAAACAAGGGTATAAATGCAAGGAATACCATGAAAAGCTTCAACCAGAATACTTATTCCCATGTATCCTTATGGACAGAAAATGAATAAAAGAACAAACGTGAATGAATGAATAAACCCTTAAGACTTCTGAGGTGTCAAGCCCTGGAAGTAGAAACAAGAAATGAGACACTCTCTACTCCAGGACTTTACTTCCTAATTAGAGGGAGACAAAATATATACCAATATTTAATGAGATGGTGGTTCCATCTTAAGTGTTAGTTGACTAGATATGGGACCACTCCCATATACTAAGGTGACTAAAAGTTCCTCTCAGGTAAATAATAGAGAATATTAAGTATTTGTATTTCCATCACTGGGGAAAGATGACTCAAATACATTTCATTGTGAATCTTATTTTCTGGACATGTTTTAAAGGCTGTGCATCTCCTACAGTTAGAAAACTTACCTGTTGAAACCAGGCCAAGTGCAAGACCTCGACGCTTATCAAAATACTGGCATGTGATGGTCACTGCTGCAGTGTATAATAAACCACACCCAAGGCCTAAAACAGAAAAGATATCATATGTGTAAGAAAGACCACAGGATTTCATGTCACAGCACGAATCAATCCCACGGGCCATGAGTGATTAGAAACTTGGCCAAACTTTTAACAAAGTTTTCTAGATCATAGATTACTTCATGTCTGCCTTGAATCTCATTAGCAGAGGGTTTAATCTTTTTTTAAATAACATTTTTCCACAATTAAATATTTAAATAATTTCTAGCATTTTATTTTAAATTTTGAGTCCCAAACTCCTTCTCTCTGTTTCTCCTTACCCCCTCCCTGAGATAGTAAACATCCCAATATGGATTATATATGTGTAATAATGTAAAGCATTTCCCCATTAATCTTTTGTATAAAAAAGACTCAAATTATAAAAAAAGAATGGAGAGACAGAGACAGAGGGACAGAGAAAGACAGAAAAATAGCACACGTCAGTCTGTATTCAAGCAATATCAGTTGTCTCTCTGAAGGTGAATAGTATGCTTCAATGAGTCCTTTGAGATTGTCTTGGATTATTTTATTACTGAGAATAACTAAATCATTCACAATTTTTCAAACCACATTATTACTTTTACTGTGTATTTCCTTCTCCTGGTTAGCAGAAGGTTTAATCTTAATGGTTACATCGAAGTTTCCCCTTCACCAAGCCTTCCTGGTGATCTCCCTGTATCTTTCTATCATTTCCACTTCCCCTGATCTGGCCACACTGGGGACTGGCTGGCTGTTCCTCTCACATGATATTTCATCTATAATCTTCTTGCCTTTGTGCTGGCTGACTCCAATACCTAGAATGCCCTTTCTTCTCACTCTACCTTTTATTATCCCGGCTTCCTTCAAGCTGAAGCTTTTTCCACTCCTCCCACCAGTTGCTAATGCCATCTCTGCTGAAATTACCTCCCAATGGACTGTACCTCTCTCATATATTTCTAGTTACTTTCATATTTGTCTCCACCACTAAAATGTAAAATCCTTGAGGGTCTTTTTCTGCTTCTCTCTGCCTGCCGCAGAGCACTATGACTAGCACAAAGTGATCATTTACTTCCATTGAGCAATACAACCTTGCTTTCTCTGATAAAAGAGGCAATCCTAGTTGCTTCTCCCTCGTAAGACCAACAGACCCATCATCCTATTTTCTTGACCTTCTCCAAGCAGTGAGAGCTGAATTTCTTCTTCCTGTGTTTACCTATGTTCACACCAAGAGTTTGTGTGTGGCTTAGATAGCTTGTTATGGAAAGGACTTTGACCACTTGTAAAGTAATTCAAGGAGAATGAGCAGATGAGAAGACCTCAGGCTCACACCACATGAAGATAAAGTGAAGCAATTAGGGGCATCTAGGCTGGAGAAGAGCAGATTCGGGAGGTTATGGGATCACTCGACCGACATCTGATAAACTCTCATTCAAGGGAAGAAAAATTAGGCTAGTTCTGTTTCTCAGGGGATGGAACATGAGCAAAAAAGGAGAGGAATTTCACATAAGGAAAAGCTTCCTAGCAATTAGAGCTAGCTAGAGTGGACCTTGGAAGGTCATCGAACATCTTTATGTAGAAGTAAGTGATAGCTTTTCAGCTAGATTGTTTTAGGAAGTGAAAGGGAAGCCTTTTCAAATCTGGATTGGACTAAAAGGCTTCCCAAGACCCTTCCAAATTTGAAATTCATTCATCCTATTCAATATTGAAAAATAGACCCTTGTAGGGATGACTATACATATAGCTTAGAAACCAGTCACTTCTCCCTCTTAACTTCTACTGATTTATCTTCTTATTCTTTATTCTTCATCTCTGCCTAGTTTTATTGAAAAACAGTTAAGCATTCCAATAAAATCCAACTCTCAGAGCTCATCCTGGTGTGGGGGTGATTTGGATCAAAACCTACGCTAGCCAGAGTGCAGACTCTGATAAGCTGGAAAAACTTCAAGGACAGGTCCAGCAACAGGCTGTGTCTAACCCCCACGAATCAGCTGAGAGACACTCATGCCTTGGGGGAGCCACCAGGTGGTGATTATTTTGGGCCACAGCAGCTCATAAACTCTTCAGCAATAGCGTGGGGCCCCCAAGATCTGCGTCAGTCACTTCTCCAGTGGAACCACAGCCCTTTTGAAGTAAGCTTTATCCATCAACCTCAGCTGTCTGGTCTAAATCCAAATCTGCTCTGATCAAGACAATCTGAGCTTTCCTAGTTCATTTTAGTCTGACAGGCTTTCAGACTTGATCCCTATTTTTGAAGCTAGTCTTCTATTTTCCTTGCTAAAACATGAGCTAAAACAGGGAGAGAGAGAGAGAGAGGGAGGGAGGGAGAGAGGGAGGAGGAGGGAGGGAAGGAGAGAGAGAAAGGAGAGAGAGAGAGAAGAGAGAAAGAAAGAGAGAAGGAAAGAAAGAAAGAGAGAAGGAAAGAAAGAAAGAGAGAAAGAAAGGAAGAAAGAAAGAGAGACAAAAAGAGAAAGGAAGAAAGAAAAGAGAGAGCAAAAAGAGAGAAAAGAAACAGAAAAAAGAAAGAAAAAGAAAGTTAGGAAGAAAAGAAGGAAGGAAGGGAAAGAAAGAAAGAAATTACTTCAGCAAATTATAACTTGGACAATCCTCAATCTTTCTTTGAACATATGTTTATCTATCATAATGGTACCCCAGCTGGTTTTCCTTCTCCTCCATTGAATTCATCCTCCACAGAGGTGCCAAATCCAAGTCCTAAAGCATGGGTCTGAATGCACCGTCCCCTGCTCCAACTCAAGGAATGGCAGACTTTCTATTGCCTTTGAGTCCTCAATATGGTCCTTAAAACTTTTCTTATTCTGACTCCAGATTTTCCGTCTAGAGATTGTTCTATGAGTCTAGAGAGTTAGAGGGGATCCAGTTCAACCCATAGGTGAGTCTTATTAAAATATACTTAACAAGTGGGCACCCAGCCTCTGCCTAAAGACCTCTCATGAAGGGCAAGCCAACAAATCCTGAGACAGCGCATTTCAGTTTGGGCTAACAGGTGTTAGAAAGTTTATCTCTGTGATCTGCCCTCCTGGTTCTGCTCTCTAGGACTAAAGAGGTTGAGTCCAATTTCTCTTCCAGAAAATTATACTTTAACACCTGAAGACCGCCAGTACATTCCTCTGGTCAGTTATCCTCGGGGTTACGAACATCCTAGTTCTTTCAATTATTCCTCATGACATGAACCAAAAACACAACATGTGAGTAGAGCGGTGCATCTATTAGCCACCATTTGCCAAGCAGCTTTCCAAAATTAGACTCTTCCAGCCAAACACTGAATTCCCCAAACTTGATATTCCATCTCCTGCCTCCATGCTTTGGCAGCCTCCTTCTATTTCCCTGTTCACTATGCTTTAGACTATACTTCCCTCTCACCTCCTCTTCTTAGAATTCCTAGCTACTTTCCAGTCTCAACTCTTGGAGCATCACCTTTGAGAAGTCTATCCCCTTCCTATCCATTCATTTTTGAATCTCCCTCGGTGACTCTTTGAGACTTTGAGACTAAGACTCACTTTGATTTGTGTCTTTGAATCCCAAGCACTTAAACTAGCAAATAACACAAAGCAGATACTAAATAAGGATTCATTAGATTGAACTGATTATGAATATATATGTATATATATATATTTTATAATAATAGTTAGCATTTATATAGCATTTACTATTGTCAGGCACTGGGCTAAGTAATTTATAAATATTCTCTTATTTGATCCTCACAAGAACCCTGTAGAGCTGTTATTGTTATTTACAGAGGAGGAAACTGAGGCAGGGAGAAGCTAAATGACTTACCTAGGATCTCTCATATAGTAAGAATATTTTTTAAACAAGTCTTTCTGGTTCTAGACCTGACCCTCTTTGCACTGTACCAGCTGCCAACCCCATCATTAACCATTTTAATGGTTCCCTCCACCACAACAAGAGAACTAGGGCTTTCCTTGGTACTAGAAAAGAGAAAAAGTAGTTGGCACGTAACACCGCCATTTCCACGTCATGTTTAGTCTCTTCCAGACAGAAGATATTGATTTTAGGAGGGGAATCATAAAGGTATCATGGACAGGAAACTTTTAAACAATCATGAATAAGTCACATGTTTAGATTTATAATCACAGACATAGTGCTAAAAGGGACCATAGGGAACATCTATTCCATCCCTCCCCCCATTTTATGATGAGGAAACTCAGGCTTGGAAGCAGATAATTTGCCCACTCTATGCTAGCAGGTATGGCTCCAAATATCCATGTTTTCCATGGTAAATTAGGGTTCTTAACCTGAACTTGAAGAGGGGAAGAATAGTATATATACTTATATGTACATACACATACACACAAACATACATAGACATTTGTGTGTTTCTACATGTATGTACACACGCCCTGCGTGTATGCACATACACACATGTTATGCTGTCTATATTGTACACATACATGCACACACATGTACAGTTGTGTGTTTTAAGGTCAAGTTAATACAAACCCAGAAATCCTAATCGTTAAATTGTTAGTATGAATATTTATGCCTCAGAAATCGCCAAATGCCACAAATCAAGGTTTGATTCATTGTCCAAAAAAAAAAAAAGAGAGAGAGAGACGGCAAATAATACCGATTAAACTTTGTCATATGTATAGCTCTCTACCAGAGCTGGTTGTTAAACATTTACCAGCAAGCCACTGTCTATATTTCAGCATAAAGCTCTCATGCTACGGACTTCTATTTTATGTATTTAAGAGAAATGGTCCACAGGCTCCCCTAAGGGGTCCATGATACAAAGATCAGCCGGCATACAGCAAAGCTCCAGAGGGTTTGTTCTCATTTTAGGAGAAGATTCCCCACAAATGCTGGCTTACCAGAAGTCTCAGAGAAGTGCTCTGAGGTAACTGCAGGTCAAGAGCCAGCAGAGGACCATCTTTTATGACAGTCCTAGGAAAGACCAATAAAACTTTCCCTTCTGCTGAGAGGAATAAAAAGGAGGCCGATTTTGTCTGGTAGTATAATTAAAGGGGAAGGGCTGGGCTAGAAAACCGTTTCTCCTCAAGGATTCTGCGGAAAGATCACAGGAGGGAGTGGAATCTGGCTCCAGAGCAAAGAAGGGACATGAAGAAATTGTTTTTGACCCCAGGTTTACCGGGTCAGAAATTACACTTTGCGACTCCAATGAACAGTGGCCCTCTTGCCCCTTCCTGTCTGATGGCAGACACCATTTCCTGCCTCCGTGCCTTTGCCGAGGCTGATCCCCCATGACTGGAATGGAATCCCTCTGCCCTTGGAGCCTCGGTGTAGGTCGGGATGTCAGGAGGCTTGGGTATACCCTGCGCCACATTTCTCCTCAAGGTGGGCAGGTGAGCAAATTCTCAGTCTCTAGGCCAGGGGACTACCAAGCTAGTAAAAACAAATAACTGCCTCCATTCCAACAATAGCAATCCTATTATTTGCCATCTAGAGGAGGAAAAAAAAAAAAAACTAGAACACTAGATTTTGTAAGGGTAAATGTTGAAAATTACCCATGTATATATTTTGAAAATAAAAAGCTTTGGGGCAGCGGGGTGGTGCAGTGGATAGAGCACCAGCCCTAAATTCAAATCTGACTTCAACCACTTAACACTTCCTAGCAGTGTGACCCCGACAAGTCACTTAACCCCAATTGCCTCAGGGGAAAAATAAATAAATAAGATAAAAAGCTTTCATCTAAAAAGAAACAATAATAATCCTAAAAATGGCAGCTAGCCTCTAGGTACTTCTTTAATGTGTTCAAAACACTTAGCAAATATTGATGTTCACACTGGGACTGACTGATGTCTACAACATCTTTAGATATAAATAGATGGAGAGGATGAGAATGAGGAGGATGATAGCTAAGATTTCTATAGCACCTACTATGTGCCAGGCACTGTGTGAAGTGCTTTACAAATATTATTTCACTTGATGATCACAACTCTAAATTAGAATGAATTGGTTTTAAATAGCTTTTAATCCTAATAAGAGCTAACATTTCTATATCACCTACTATGTGCTAGGCACTCTTCTAAGTGCTTTACAAATATTACCTAATTCAATCCTCACCATAACCCTGTGGGATACAGGTGTTATGAATAGTCTCATTTTACAGATGAGAAAACTGAAGCAGACAGAAGTTAAATGTCTGAGGAGGATTTGAACTTGGGCCTTTCTTACTTCAGGTCGGAATATTTCTCCATTTAATTACCTAGCAGCCTAGAGATCAGCTACTATTGATTATTATTTTATTGTGACTCATTCTTTCTTATAATGGACAGTTCCCTATAAAGGGAGAGTGTGACATTCTTCTCTATAATATAATGTTCTCTGGGAACAGGTTTCTTGGGGAGCTTCTGGAGGCAGTCTTAGTTTCAGTTCAGTTTCAATCACCCCAAAAGCAGCCAGGAGTTAAAAAGTCCACATCTTTATTGTGTTCTTTAAAATCCTGAATGTTTTCCTGGGGCCTGGTTAGCTTTAATAGGGGCCTATCTGTCTCTTTGGGTCTGAGAGCTCTTGCTGACTGATAGTCCTTTGTCTCTGCCAGCTTCAGCCTCTGGGCCTCCCAAAGCCTCCAGCCAGCACAAAGGGGGAAGTTGGAATGAATCTGACTCTGTCTCCGAGAGAGTGGACTTGTGAATCTCCCTGAAGTCAGTCCTAGTTGAGACTCCTAGCTCCTAGATGCTCTCTAAAGGTGTGAATGTGTGAACTAATGTGTGAACTCCTTTAAAGGTGTGAACTAAGTACATAGGCATTAGCACCTTGTTTCTGGTCCACAACAGGAGAGAGAAGATGAATATGTTTAGAAATTAAGATGATATAAAAATGATTATATTTTAAAAATAGATTTTGATACACACACACAAATATCATTTTATTTGTACACAGTTAAAACCCCTGGATAATTATAAGGTTTCTTACCAACAACAACTCCGTAGGAAAAAAACAGAAAGTAAATGTTTGGGGCGTAGGCGCTGATCATAAGGCCGCCCGCCACCATGAAGCCACTGAAAATCGTGACGGGTCTTGCACCGAAGGATGAAACACAGAGGCTACATATGGGACCTAAAAGTAAAACAGAAACAAACAGTTCAGCAGAAATTCGATTTCCCCCTCCCCAGCCTGAAGGAACATTTAAGAGGAAACAAAAAGTTCCAGGACCGGCTCCATTTGGGGCACCTTTCAATTTCCTCCCAGAGCAACTTTTGCTCCCTGAAGGATGCATACAACAGGTGACTAAACACTTCAGCTCTAGGCTCTAGGCTCTCAGGTTTGACTGATTAGCTTTGCCCTAGTAATAGTTCTTGTGGTTTGATGGCACTGAAGATTTCATCCTTCAGCAGAGAAGTTGGAAATGGGTCCCTTGCACTTCTACAGGCTGGTTCTCCATGAACAAAAACAGTCATCCTTTGCCTGGGCCAAATATAAAGCCTTTTCTATCTCAGCAGAACCTGTCAGAGATTGAGGGTAGCATTCAAGGCTCCTTCCCCCCAAAATGAGTCATCAGAAGAGTACTGGATTTCACCTATTTCTGGGACACACACAAAGAAAAAACGATTGCTAATTGAAGAGCAGACCATTACAGCGCTGCCAGCACAAACAGGGACAAATATCCAGCAAAGATGTTCACTTTTGAGCCCTAATTTATCTTTTTTTTTTTTTTCTCCTGAGGCTGGGGTTAAGTGACTTGCCCAGGGTCACACAGCTAGGAAGTGTTAAGTGTCTGAGACCAGATTTGAACTCGGGTCCTCCTGAATTCAGAGCTGGTGCTCTATCTACTAGCTGCCCCCCTAATTTATCTGTAGACCTTCAAGTTTCCGCCATCATTTCAGGTCAGGGTTTATAAATTCAATGGGTATAAGCAACATTTGTTCTTCATGATGAACTAGGAACCTTTAGGTCTTGGAAATTCTTAGAATTCTCAGGCTTTTAAAGGAGACATACATCTGGCCTCTAAGAAATGTGAAAACCATAAAACTATAAACCTCTGAATAATATGAACAGGAAAGTGCACTTCCAAAGACAGCTTACCAATATTTCACTGGGTTTAGGATGCTATTTCCCTATTACTGGACCATAAACTCCTTGAGGACAAGATTGACTTTGTTTCTGTTTTCAACTCCAGCTCTTGGCACAAAATAAGGGCTTAATAAGTGCTGTTTTTGTTCATCCATTTCTTTTGTTCACTGAGAGCTGGAAAGGGCCTTAGAGATCACAACAGCTTAAAATTTCAAGATTGGAAGTGTTAGGATTACTAGGTGAGAACTCAGGTTGTCTGGACAGTGACAAGATGAGAATTCAGGTTGTCTGGACAATTACAAGGTGAGAACTCAGGTTGACTTGATAGAAGGAGCAAGCTCATTGGCTGAAGTGGTTCTTCCCAGAAGCCCTTGCATTATCCCACACCCATTCTCTGGGAGGATAAAAGAGAGGACACCCAATTGGCGTCCACACGTGGGGCAAGGACTTTTGCTTATTCTGACAAGAGGAGCTAGACCAGACCTTCGCAATTTGGCGCCCGAACAGACACAGACACGGTCCTGATTCCAGTGGAAAAGCTTCCGATCTAGATCTCAGTCTCTCTGACCCAGAACCGTGAGTAACGAGGAAACTTTGTTAAAGATTAAGTGAGCGTGCTAATAGATAAATAAGGAACTTAACTTGTTAAGGGCTAAACCAGGAATCTCTTATAGCTGAAATGGGGCACATGTTAGCTAAATTCAATCCCTGGACCTCAGCCGACTCAACCCCAGCCCCAGCGGCAGCCTCAGCTCCAGCCCCATTCAGGAGTGGTACTATAGAGAGTATAATCAAGATAATTGAGGAGCAGAGTTTACTTGTAACCTGGGTACAGATTGCTAAACTCTTGGCTGCATTAAGACGCACATCCCCTTGGTTCTTAGAGGAAGAAAAGATAAATGTAGATAAATGGAAGCTAGTGGGATATGAAATGAAAGAATTTCAAGCAAAAAATGGGCCTCGTTCAATTTCTGCAGAAGTATTTTATATCTACAACATAGTTCAATTAGCCTTAAACTATCAAGCAAGTTGTAGGAGAAGGAAAAGTTCTAAAAATGAACAGAGGAGGAAGTGTGAGGAAAAAAGGAAAGATCAAGATCTTGCCCTAGAGCAAGAGGATTTAAATGAGGAATTGTGGTATGATTCTCTTGAAGAAGCTTCAACCCTGCCTAGAGAACAGATTATTGACAGGCCCACATCAACCCCACCTTCAGAGATGGAGGAAGAAAGAGGGAAAGAGGCAGAAACACAAACAGAATTGCCTGTGAAGCAGCCTAAGCCTATGACAAGATTAGAAAAAGCATTGGTTAAAGCTAAGGGAGAAGGAACAGAGAAGTGACTTCCCTTCCTGCAGAGAGCTGCGTCAAGCCTGATGTAATGCAAAGTCTTCTTCTATCTCTGGGTGTCCTCTCTTTTATCCTCCCAGAGAATGGGCATGGGATAATGCAAGGGCTTCTGGGAAGAACCACTTCAGCCAATGAGCTTGCTCCTTCTATCAAGTCAACCTGAGTTCTCACCTTGTAATTGTCCAGACAACCTGAATTCTCACCTTGTCACTATCCAGACAACCTGAGTTCTCACCTAGTAATCCTAACAGGAAGGACCTCAGAGGCAATCTATTCTAATAAAGCATCATCTCTTTAAAGTGACCTTCCAGGCTGCTTGAAGACTTCAAATGAGGGGACCTCATTATGCCCTAAAGCAACATTTTAAATGGCTCATATTATCAGCCTAAATTTGAGCATCCAAAGCTTCTGTACATGATTTCTGGTTCTCCCCTCAGGGACCAAATAAAGCAATTTTAGTCTCTCTTCCACATAATTGAAGCTGGTTAGTTTATCATGATGTCTCCCTGTCCTTCCCCCAAGTCTTTTCTTCTCTAATTTAAATGCTTCATTTCCTTAAACTGATCCTCCCCTGGTTTATCCCCCAGGTCCTTTTCCATCACAGCCGCTTATCTTCTTGGCATTGTCCAGCTCATCAAAAGCTTCTCTAAAATGGGTCAGGCACCTAGTTTGGAACATGAGTAATATGATCTAGAGGTGATCTGATCTGGGTACAGGACAGTGGGATTGGCGCCTCCCTGAAGGGACCTTAGAAATCACCTAATCTGATCATGTTCAGCTATATTATGAGGAAATCACTATTCGATTATATCATTTATTTGTTGGCCCATACATATGACTCAATGCTGCAAGCAACTCTAAAACTAGTTGCCAATGTGTATGGCAGAGGGGGTTTCCACACTAGAAGTTCTCTAGACTAATGAAATCATAAGCCACCCACCTCAGGTCACCTCCAGTTGGATCTTGCCCCAGAACCTTTCCAAGGAGCCCTCTCACATGCTCTCTTATGGCAGTGGGTCTCCCATCTCAAAGTCTCTCCCCACTGGAATCCACTGACTCTAAATTGATGTTCCTAATTAGTAGTTCTGACCGCACAAGAGGCTCCCTGTTGTCTCCAGGATCAGATGGAAAATCATGTTTGACTTTCAAAGCCTTTTACCACTGGCCCTTCCTACCTTTCCAATCTCTTCACACTCTGCTCCCCCTCCTGATACTTTATAATCCAGAGATGTTTGCTGTTCCTCAGACAGGAGAGCCCATCTCCTGACTCCATCTTTGCTCCAGACATTTATCCCTCATTCTTGAAAGGCTCCCCCTTCTTACTTTTCTCTCCTGACTCCCTTTTCAAGACTCAGATCAAATCTCACGATCCACAGGAAGTTTGTCCCACTTCCATATTAGTTTCTTCTATCCAAGACTATCTTCCTTTTGACTTGTAAATACATCTTGTGTGTACTTAGCTTTGACATGCTGTCTTCCCATTCTAATGGGAGTTGTCTGAAAGCAGGGATGTTATTTTTGCCTTTCTATACTTCACCAGCACTTAGCACATTTCTTGGCACATAGAAAGTGCCTAATAAATGTTTGCTGATTGAGTGACTAATCAAAGGTCTAGTCTGAAAACATTAAAAAGGGTGAAGAACAAAGGAACATTTTTTGAAAATGATAAAAATGTTGTAAAGAAGTAAAAATGATCATCTCAAAAGAAATACCTAGCCAAACACCAGCAGATTTTTAACTGGCTACCCATGTTCACACTACAATCTGCCACACTCGTTTCGGGGGTGGAAGAGTGGGGAAGGAAGCCCCAGAAGTGTAAATTGTCGCTAGCGGAAGTCTTTCCCATAAGACTGTGAATTGGCCTTTTTGTGATTGATTGGCAGACCTCAGCACATAGGGGGTCTGCTGTGATGGAAGAAGACCTGCTTATAATCATTTGGTTATATTTCTGCTTCTGAAGTCCATTTACACTCAGACTATATCACAAACAGTAAAAAACCCAGCAAGCTTGACAGCCATAAGTATTGCAATACAACCTAAAAAACCTAACAACTCACACTTTTTGCACCTAAAGCAGATGAGAATCTCTCTCTTTCTCCTGGAGCAGATGAGAAAGTTGGAGTGGGTCAAGTGGGTCGGATTTGAAAAGTAGGAAGAAGAAGCAGATGGTTCTGCTGCGACTTTTGCCCTGCCACAATGGGCTCCAGACCCGAAATGTCCTCTCACAAAATCCCTTATTTTATAGATGAGGAAGAGGAGGTTCCGAGGAAATAAAAGGCTTTCCCAAAGCCACACATCTAATGAGAGTCCCCTCCAGCTTTTCCTACAAAACTGCAATGAATCCTTAGGATAGCAATCTGATGGACAAGCCAGGACCCATGAGAACAACATTAGGCCACTGGACAAACTACTCTAGAAGGGTTCTGTTAATGGACGACATAGACAAGTGTCAGGGATAGATGGAGGCTTATAGGTGGGAGGCTCTGAGGGATGTTCTAACAGCTCAGACGTCATGCCCAGGAAAAGTTCAATAACTTGTAAACCAAGTAGACTTGGGGGGGGGGGGTCCCTTTTCAGACAAAAAATGACTTCTTCCTAGACAGTATCTTAACAGAGTAGCTAGAGTGTTAGATCCAGAGTCGGAATGGTCTCTGGATTCTTGGTAGTTATGTAACTAAAGACAAGTTCCATCACTCCTCTAACCCTCAGTTTTCTATGTAAAATGGGGACGATGATATATGAATTTCCTATTTCCTGCGGTGGCTGTAATGCTAAAATGAGTCCACGTGCTTGGCAAACGTAAAGGCACTATAAAACTTAGTTCTTATCATCAAGATACGTGAGAAACTTGGAAGAGTCTGTTTCTTAGGAGGAAGTATGAAGGATCAGTATATAGCATCTGAGGTTAATCTTGGAAGACAAAACTCAATAAAGGATTCTGTTAGGATTACAAGGTGGATTGTTGGAATTATCATATAAAAGTGATCATTAAAAAATTAAGATTCGGCAACATTATTAGATCTATTAGTCAAAAAATCAAGGAGTGGGGCAGCTAGGTGGTGCAGTGGATAGAGCACCAGCCCTGAATTCAGGAGGACCCGAGTTCAAATCTGGTCTCAGACACTTAAGACTTCCAAGCTGTGTGACCCTGGGTGAGTCACTTAACCCCAGCCTCAAAAAAAAAAAAAAAAAAAAATCAAGGAGTATCTTAGATAATTGTAGAAATGCATTTGAAGGAGAAGGGGTGGGGAATAAGCATCTCATGCAACCCCTTAATTTCAGAGCCCCACATAGGTGGAGTCATGTGACTTACTACATGGATAGTAGAATTAAGCAGAATTAAGAACTTGACCCAGGTCCTCTAGCCTTAAATTTGGTATCCTGTTGCCTTTACCAAGTTGTTGTTTTATTCTAGTTAATGTGATTTGACTTATGTTGATATGGCTGAATCCTGTTGTCATCCAGTGGAATGGAAACTACTTAAGGGCAGGAACCATTTTATTCTTGCCTCCAGATCCCCAATGCACACAACACCTGACTCAGAGTACTTAATTAATGCTAAATGTCCTGTGTCCAAAATACTGACTATGAGCAAGTAACCAGTTGTTAGCACATCCTATCCTAGTCCAAGCACTAGGATGCACAGAAAGACCTCCTACTCTGCAGTGCACAGTCTGGATGGCAGAATAGCCTTCAGCTTCCAAATCTTGCTCTGTCCCGCACACTCCATAACTTGAGCAAGGATGGCTCTATAAGATGGTCCTAAATCCCAAAGTGACAAATGAAGTGTCCAGTCTCTTTTTTCTACAGAGAAGAGAATGGGAGCCCCACAAGGGGAAGATCAGCTCCTCCAACTATAACTCAGGGATCCCCAAAGCAACTTAAAACCACATTCTTCCCTTCCCTTTACAAAACAACCATTTCCGTAGAGTTACTTACTTAAAATCAAGCCGACTCCATTAGCGAGGGATCCAACCCAGGCAGTCTTTCCTTTCCCTTCACGGAAGAGATCCAGCCACTGGAGGTATAAGACTCCAACAGCCAGGGGGGACCCATAGCACAGAAACTGAGTGAAGAAGGAGGCCACGACAATCACCCAGCCCCATCCACCATCCGGAGGCTTTTTTAATCCCATGGTGAAGTTAAATCAGGAGGTAGTTCAGCAGCAGGTCCTAAGCAAAAATGAAGCAACAAAAGAAAAAGACATTTAGAACTCAGTGTAGGTCATTGCCATGTTGGGCTAGCTCGCTCTGAAGGGCTCAGAATCAGCCAAAGTCAGGATAAGCAAAAGCCCTTGCCTCAGGTTGGGCACCAAAATGTTAAATTCTGTTACCTCTAGATTGTAGATTATTCTCTGGGAAGAGATTTCTTGGAGAGCTTTGGCTTTAGTTCCAGTTCAATAATCCCAAAATGCAGCCAGGAGACTGACTCTCCTCCAGCTTCCCTGAAGTTCTCCTGGGAAGTCTTGTCCTTGACCCAATTCAGACTGTCTTCTAGACTGACCTCTTTCAAAATGTCTCTAGACTCAATGTTGGGTCCTTTTATCCTCCCAGAGAATGGGCTTGTGAGAACTTCTTACAGACCAATGAGCAAGCTCCTTTTAAAGGTGTGAACTAAAGGTGTGAGGTTTGACCTAAAGGTGTGAGGTTTGAACTAAAGGTGTGAGCTAGAAAGTTGTTAAGTACCATGCTAAATTAGACAATGGAGTAATCACCTGGTAATCCTAACAGGTCATGTACATCTTAAGCTACTATTTCAATCAATAAATCATTCATTCATTCAACAAAGACAAAATGGAAAAAAACTTAGGGCTGCTCTCAAGGAAGTTAAAAAAAAAAGTATACTAGAGATAAACAAATGAATGAATATAAGTTAGGTAGGAAGGATATTTGTCAGTGCAAATTAAGCAAATTATCTCATTTATACTCAATCATTTAAAAACCAGAAGGCATGAATGACAATATGGGCATACATCTTTGGGCCCTCAAATCCAGGCCATGATGTTTTGGGAAGCTAAACGTTACTGAGCTCTTCCTCTTTGTGATTTTCTGGATCCATCCCACGTCCCCTGGCAACTTTAGGCAAGATTTGAACAGAAGACCCTTGGCCACAAAGCAAATGCACACACTACAAATTTCACTCTAGCAGGCTACTTACTATCCTTCATACTAAACATATTAAGACTTAGGATCATAGATTCAGGACTGAAAGAAATCTTTGAGGTTCAAAGGCTGAATCAGTCAGCAAGCAATGACTTGGGTGGGCACTTAGACAAAAACCAAACAATCCTGACCTCAAATAGCTTCCATTCTAATGCGGGGAGACAACACGGACATAACATGTCCAAGTAATATATAAAACACAGAGAAATTAGAGAATTTTGGACAGAAAGATACTAGAAGCTGGTAGGAAGGAGGGTGCAGGAAAGGCTTCATGAAGAGAAATTTATGGGCTCATAAATCAGTGCTAAGAGATTAGCAGATGAAGAAATTTCTCTAAAGTCATAATAACTCATAAACAGCTGAATCAGGACCAGAAAGACCTCTTTGTCTCTAGAGATTTATTCAGTCACACCCTGATAGAACAAACTGTCATTTCTTTAGCTGAGGGGCAATATCCCTCAGGTTTCCATGGCCCCTTTCCTTGATGTTTCCTGAAGTTTACAGTAAATGAAAAGCTAGAAGTACCACCTGAGTCCCCAATTAGGAAAATTCCTCACATTTACAAAGAGAGTTGAGTCTCTTCCTTGATTTCAATTTATATCAATCTCTTGCTAATCCTCGCCCTGTTTGTAGTGGAGGCAAAAAATTAGAGTGACCAGAAATTTACAGCTAGAGAGTAGAGCAGAGTAAGCTATAGTTTCTTACAGGGGCAGCTAGGTAGAACCATGGAGAGAATACTTGGATCTGCAATCAGGAAAATCCAAATTCAAATCTGGTCTCAGGCATAAACTAGCTGGGCAAGTCACTGAGCAAATCAGTTTCCCCAAGTGCAAAATGTCTCGAGATAATAATAGCATTCACCTCCCAACGTTGTTAGGAGAATCAAATGCGATAATAATTGTAAAATGCTCAGTACTTACTGGGTGCTATGGGAGTATTAGTAATTACATGAGTGGAAACTGTGAAAAGAGCAGATCATTTTTTGGACCTTCCAGCCATCCTGGAAGAAATGGATACACAAATAGTTTATTATTGTTATTATAGCTTTTTATTGACAGAACATAAGCATGGGTAATTTTTCAACACTGATCCTCGCAAAAGCTTCTGTTTCAATTTTCCCCTCCTTCCTCCCACCCTCTCCCCTAGATGGCAGGCAGTCCCATACATGTTAAACATGTTAAAGTATATACAACCAAATGAGCAGAACCAGAAGATCACTATACACTTCAACAACGATACTGTATGAGGATGGATTCTGATGGAAGTGGAAATCTTCAACATAAAGAAGATCTAATTCACTTCCAGTTGATCAATGATGGACAGAAACAGCTATAACCAGAGAAGGAACACTGGGAAATGAATGTAAACTGTTTGCACTATTGTCTTTCTACCCAGGTTACTTATACCTTCGGAAGCTAATAATTAATGTGCAACAAAAAATTCAGTTTTACACACATATATTGTATCTAGGTTATACTGTAACACATTCAATATGTATGGGATTGCCTGTCATTGGGGGGAGGGAGTGGAGGGAGGGAGGGGAAAATTTGGAAAAATGAATACAAGAGATAATTTTGTAAAAAAAAAAAAAAATTACCCATGCATATGTACTGTCAAAAAAAAAATTAAAATTATAAATTTAATTTTAAAAAATTAAAA